>NC_067143.1:55551015-55588515 GCF_903995435.1 Acomys russatus | reverse complement strand
GACACTAGGTTCCAGAGACTTGGCCTTCGAACTGATGAACAGGAGTATGCATTTTTTTAAAAGTTTTTTTTTATTTTTTTTTTTTGTATATTTAAGTTGTATGTTTATTTTTAAAGAAATAACTAGGTGCTCGTCCAGCCCAGACTGTGACATGCAAACTATTTTGTCGGGTTTTTTTTTTGTTTGTTTGTTTTGCTTTGCTTTGCTTGGTTTTTTTTTTTTTTTGTTTTTTAGTGTGTGTGTGTGTGTGTGTGTGTGTGTGTGTGTGTGTGTGTGTGTGTGTGTAATTCCTTCTAAACCTTCTCTCATGATGAACAGATTTAGAGGCAGGAACTTCAGGTAAACGAACAGACCAGCAGTGCAAGAGCTCAGGAATTCCCATAATAAATTTAATAGTATTAAGAAAGTCTCTAACCTTTTCTGACTTGTAGTTTCTTATATATATATATATATAAATGTGTAAACTCCCTCATTTCCTGCACCACAAAGGTCACTGAATTTGAGAGGCTCTTCTGGCAGCCTGACTAGAAGTTTTTCTAATTTAGTGAAATTCTCTTGTTTGACCAGGCTACTGAGTGCTAGATCTGTGGGTGCTTCACTGAGTGGAGGAGAGAAGATGCCCCTCTCCTTTCTATTCCCATAAAACTCAAGGAAAGAACTCCCTTCACTTCTTCATGTCCATTCCTGGAACTCAAACCCCTTGTTTCACAGTTTTACACAGAATGGTGGGCAAAACTCTCACCGTGTGAGTTGCTGAAGACTCAGTACCTCCTGTTAGCTGTGTGGTTCAGTACCTTAATTTGTGATAGGGGTTTTCTCCAGACAGTTTATTTGTCATTTTATTATCGAGTTCTAAGATTTGTCTGTTTGTTTGTTTTTGCTTTTTTTTCCTCTTTTTTCTTTTCTTTTCTTTTTTTTCTTTTTATTAATTTATTCTTGTTACATCTCAATGTTTATCCCATCCCTTGTATCCTCCCATTCCTCCCCCCCCCTCATTTTCCCATTATTCCCCTCCCCTATGACTGTGACTGAGGGGGATTACCTCCCCCTGTATATTCTCATAGGGTATCAAGTCTCTTCTTGGCAACCTGCTGTCCTTCCTCTGAGTGCCACCAGGTCTCCCCCTCCAGGGGGCATGGTCAAATGTGAGGCACCAGAGTACGTGAGAAAGTCATATCACACTCTCCACTCAACTGTGGAGAATATTCTGATCATTGGCTAGATCTGGGTAGGGGTTTAAAGTTTACCTCCTGTATTGTCCTTGGCTGGTGCCTTGGTTTGAGCGGGACCCCTGGGCCCAAATCTGCCTATCATATTGTTCTACTTCTAGGTTTCTAGGACCCTCTGGATCCTTTTATTTTGCTATTCTCCCATGCGTCTCTCATTTAGAGTCCCAATAGGATGCCCTCCCCTCTGTCCCAGTTTCCTGGTAAGTGAAGGCTTTTTTGAGACAGGATTTCTCTGTGTAGCCTTGGACTCTCTTTGTAGACAAGGTTGGCCTTGAACTCACAGAGATCTCACAGAGGCAGGCTCCCAGAGTTATGGGATTATAGGCACATGCCACCATGCTTGGCTTCTAAGAATATTTTTAAAATTTATTTATCCACTTTACATCCAAACAGTGGCTCCCTCTCTCTTCCATCTCCTGTTCATTAGAGGGGCCCCCCTTCCCCATCCCCACCCACCCACCCCAGCTCATCGAGTCCCATCAGTACTAAGTTCATCCTTCCTCTGTTGTCTGCTGAGGCAGCCTTGCCAGGCAACATGAGTCTGTGTTGGAGACAGCCCTTCGCTCACTTTACTAGGGGACTCCCAAGAAGCCTGAGCTGCCCATCAGGTACACCTGTATAAGGGGCCTAGGTCCAGTCTACGAATGATCTGAAGACTTTTTTTTACATTGTTTTGTTAGTTCCTCAAAAGTTTCATACAATGTTTTTCTTTTATTATATTTATCCTCCCAACTCGTCTCAGATTAATAGCCCCTTTCATATTTTCCCAACTTTATTAAAAACAAAATCAAAATGAACAAAAACTCAGGAACATATTGTGCTGCCCAAAATATTCTTAGATGTGCTGTCTTCCACTTGAGCACGGTTGATTTCCCAGGGGCTACATTCTTAGAGAACCCCCTGTTTTCCCATCAGTGAATGATTGCTAATAACCCTGTGGCTAGCTTTGTGTGTCCAGCTGCCCTCTCTAGGCTGGGATGTGCTGTCTTGGAGTTGCTCAGGTTTCCTGTATGCTATCATGGCGGCTCTGAGCTCATATGTGAGGCTGCTCTGCTGTGTCCAGAATACATTTTATTCATAGTTCTTCATTCTCTCTGACTCTGGCCCCTTTCCACTCTTCCCCTGTCTCCACTCCCTAAATGGACATAGTATTAAACCAACTCCTTATGTTCTGTAGGGTTTCAACATGCTTGTTAAAACTATAGTGCAAGTTGTTGGTAGTAATTATACAGATTTTACAGTATTGCATTATATATGTTAAATGCTCCAGGAATGTTGGCTGCTAGTATTGTACTTTAATATAATCTTTTTAACTACAGCTAAAAGAATATTTTGGTCCACACTTTATTCTAGTTTGTTTTTAAGTGGCACAGTAATGACAAAATTAATATTTATTGAATTTATTATGTGGTAATACTAAAAATGTTTTGGATAAATGACCCCATGACTACTTTTTAATTATCAAAAGTATATACTATTAATATTCTATTACAGTTAAGAAAAAAGCATTTCAATTTTCCTTAGCATATTCATGCACTTACACATGTACAAATAGTAGAATCTGAATTCATTCCTCAACTACCCTTCTTTCATTTTCCAGGGAATTGCCAGTTCCATTTTCCAGAACATTTATCTACTTCATACTACTTACTATTCAGGATGCTGAAACTTAACTTTTAAGTTCTATTAGCTGCATCAATTGTTGTCACTCTTAGTGTATGTGATACATGTGTAAGTTCAGGTGCATACATAGCATTGTTCACATGTGATGATCAGAGGAAAGATTTTGGAGTTAGCTCTCTCTTTCTCCATTGTCAAAACAGGGTCCCTCTTGTTCCTGCTGGTCTGTGTACTCCAAGATATTTCGTCTGCAAATTTTGAGGGCAATTGTCCTATCTTTGCCTTCCACCTCATCACAGAAAGGCTGAGGTGCCAGATAAGCACTACAGTTTTTAACATGGGATCTGGGGACTGAATTGAGGTCATCAGTCTTGTGTGACAACTGCTCTTATGCACAGAACTTCCTTACTGGCCCTGACAAAACATGCATTGTAGCTTTTGGAACAATGTTATGTATTGTTTAAAGATCCATACGTATATTAGAAACATGAATAAAATCATTGCTTCCAAATTATCTGGCAAAAGCAAGGAATAAGTTGAAAATTCATGAGCTTTTCTTCATCCATATGGTAGAAGGTTTTTACCCATGTGAAAAAAAAAAATCCAAGGGCTGGTTTTGATGATTTCCCATATTCATGTAGCTAGGAAAAGCCCCCATGTCATGCCATTTACTTCAATTTAATTCTGTGCTTGATCATATATCCAATTAGAGCCATAGGACACGGCACAGAAGTAGTCTCTACTCTTACTTTTTGATGAACTAAATCTAATTATTAAATGAACCTCATAGAGAAACAGGCCCAAACAGCTCTGAATTAAGTGACAACTGTAATTCTTTCTCTAAAGTTAGGGTCCTAACAGGTAAGATTTTGGGGTTTTAAAAACTTCCTCTAAACTTAGAGGCCTCACAATATATGAAGAGTAAGGAGGCAGTGGCTACACTACACTAAGCATGCTTCCTTCCTCTAAAATGGTTCCCTCGCTGATCTAGACTGTCAGAGCACCCTCTTTCCTTCCTCAGCTTCTGTTGTTGCCATCCATACAAAAACAAGTTCCCCATGAACTTAGAGCCTTCATAGTTGGAATGACTGTGACAGAAATCCTCCTGGCACCTGGAAGCCAGTTCTAACTTGCTTTCAGTTTCTTGGGGGTAGTGAGTTTAGGTACTCCCATTAGCCCCTTTCATTGGCCTTGACCCTCCCCCTTCCTTTTCGAAATTGTTGAGATGGTCCATGCAAGAAGCACTTCATTAAGAAAGACTGTATTTGTCTTGTGCTAAGCCTCATTTTCATATCCACAAAGAGTAAGAGGGACATAATAAGGAGAATCCTCTAAGCAGACAGAAACAAAAGCTAACTAAAAGAATGGAAGACAAATGAGGTCTGTGAGGAGAGAGATTAGGAGATGATAAGATCAATTATCATTCATTGAAGCCTTTTGCGCTGAATATCGGCCAGCAACTTAGACCTTGCTAAGTCTTCAACTCACTCTTTGAATAGATACCATTAACATTTCTTCTTTTTGTATGACAGGATTGAACTCAGAAGATGCAGGACATTTTTCTAAGGTCAAAATGTCAGAAGAGATACCAGACTCAGTTCAGATTAAGGCTGCTGCTGAGGGATCTTTGCTGCTCTGGTAAGGATGGAGAGGGGAACAGAGGGGAGGTCTGTGGCTGCAAATTTGGAAGCACACATTTCTAGGGCACTGACTACTGAGAACTTTGACTCAGCAAACCCTAGGCCCCCTAGGAGCTGAGAGAGCAGTTTTGGAAGATGTGTCTATCAGAGTTCCCAGACTGGGCAGTGCTGAAGCTGGCTGCCAGCTATCAAGAAGGGTCGCACTCCTGCTGGCTCTGATAGATGACAAGGTCTGGTTTTCAGCTCAGGGTGGAGTCTGTGACTCTTGGGAAAGATAGATCTGAACACAAGAGCAGTAGGAGAAAGGGCGGGGAGAAAAGGCATGTGGCATTTTTATGTCTTTACCACATGAGACTCTCATTCTCTCAACTATGTGAAAACAACCCCCTTAATCCTGATTTTAGGTTCATCATTTATAAAAGTCAGGATCAGAGCTGTGTAGCTATTTGATGATCAAAGTGAAATATATGGTTTATGGATCAGTGATCAACAATTCAGCTCAGAAAGGTCATCTTCCTCAGAACCAGTATGGTCGAACAGCATATAAGTTAGAGAAGATAATAAGACCACTCTACGAATTGTAATGCCAGCCTTAAAGCTTTATATATTAGTAATTGTTTGGATATTGTTAAACAAACAAACCCACCAAACAACAACAAACCCATTCCATGTTGTGTCAGGACCGTCTAACAAGGTACTTTGCCTTTGTCCACAGGCCAAATTTAAGAATACTGACAGCCATTTTCAGTCCAAGAACACTTTCCTAATTAGTGATGCTCTCATCAAGCAAAGGTGTAGACAATTCTCAGGCATAGAAAAGTCTTAGGAACCTGAGCGTAAATTGAGAAGAACACAGTATGATAAGGACTTGGAAGCCAGATGAGTGATATTTGAATATACAATGTATTCGGACTAAAGGAAAATTAAAAGGCTAGTACTCAATTGAAGTCTCTCCATATGTCAGTTGCCATTGCCATCTATGATACTCAAATTCTCTGATACATGTGCAATTAGATCCATTGATGAGTGGCACCTTTTGAGTACTGAGTTGCTAGGATCTCATTGAAATCATTATTATAAATTTACTTATGCTCATAGCAACATTCAGAAATGAATTGTTTGTCTTCTTTACTGGTGAAGAAGGAACACAAAGATAATAGTGTGAATAAATTTCTAAGACCACATAGAGAACGAACTAGTTATTATACCCAAGTGTACTGATTGCTATGCTGTGTATAGTATATCACTTCTTGGTAAGTGTGTGGTATTAAAAACTAAAGAAAAGTCATTGGCCTGACCTTACAGAGCTTCCCAAAGTGACACTACAAGGTCATTTCTGAAGAACACTCCTGTAACAAGAAAATACAAAAGAAAAGGTCTATTGTGGGCTCAAGGAAGTAGAAACACAAACTCCTTCTCCCTGGTCACCTCTTTTGAGATTTACTTCATGAAGAGTTGGGGTCACATGGCCATATAAATACCCCATCTTTTTGTGAAATAGCATTCTCAGCACGATGGCTGTAAAAATCAAAATAATCAGCTGAAAAATATTGAGAATGATGTACGTCTTACAGTATCAAATATGAAGGAACGATGTCATCCTTAGTGTAAAAAGAAGCAAACAAATGCAACTCATTAGCAAACAAAATTGACATCTTGTTTAAAAAGTAGTAAAATTACATTTATAGCAAAGATCAAGCCAGTTAGCTCTCTAGCATGGAGTGAGGGGAGGGTAACATCCTTAACTGAGGAGCTATTGCTAATTGGTGGCTTCATGGGAAGGAAGAGTCCATTTTCTTGAAGGGTGTATCTCCCAAGTAGTTCTACTACCCTCCCGTGGATGGTCTTACACTCATTGGCAGAATGAACTGGACTCAGGGAGTTATTAAAAAGATTAAATAAAATAAAGAACAGGATATTAAATTCAAAAGGAGTAGAGAGGTAGAGGTAGATCTGGAAAGGGCTGAGAGATGAAAGGGGGTGAATATGATCAAAATGCACTGTAGGAAATTTTCAAAAATTCATGAAAATATTATCTTTAAAATTAAATATATAAAATATAGAGCTCAAGATATACCTGTATATCATTCTTCTTCATTCAGGGCTATATCTTATTGGAAAGATTGGGAAGAAAATTTAATGACATGTTGAAAATGTCTAAAGTAAGAAGAGATAGTCTCTTGAATTGCAGGGACTTTCACAGATGATTAGTTATAGGTACATTCTTTAGAAAACCAGGGGCCATAGATGCTCAAGTTGCCTTATGAGCCTCGCCCAAGTGGCAACCTTGTTTAAGGAGACTGAGCACGCATTAAGTTCCACCAAGGACTTTCTGTTCTAAACACTGACTTCCCATTACTGATGTTAACTTAGGTTCTCATTATCCCTCAAAGCATATAAATCTATTCATCTAGTGAATGTGTGTGTGACATTTTACCTCTGGTTGGATAAAAAGACCTTAAGCCAAGAGAGACAGCATTCAGAGTATTCAATTTGAGACAAAATATTACTAGACTCCATATGTGTATGATCTGACAATAGAATAGCTTTGTGTCTTATTTATATATCTTACTCCATATACTAAGAGCTTCAAAAATCACTTTGTGCTGCACATTGCTAGTCTCATCTTCAATTAGAGCGTAAGTACGCAGCACCAGGCCTATAGAAGTTCTGACGTCATTTGAGCCAGGCCAGTGCTCTCAGCTACTGTTGAAGTGTCATCCAGCACTGTTCCTCTAAGGCTAAGCTTGGAGGCTTCACTGTCTAGGACAAAGGCTGCTGTTCAGAGTCAGGCTAGGGAGAAAAGAACTTTAATAGGGATAGAGTAAAGAAAATGGGTAAGTAGGAGTGTCTGGATAGAGAAGGTTGACCAGAAGTTCTAACATGATCATTTATAATCAGTTTTCTCCTGTAAAATTATTTTTTGGAGACCAAATAGTGTTTTAAAATAAAGTGACTCTGCTTAAGTTATACATTCAAGTGATAGCTGAAATAGTAACTCCAGCTGCAGACTAAGTGTTCAGATCCAGCTTGTGTGAGACATCCAGCGCTCAGACCCTAACTCTCACTTTCTCCATTTTGTAAAAGAGGCACTGAAGGCCTGTGGGTGAAGTAGATCCCTCAAGATCACACAACTAGAAGGGCCTAGAACCAAGCTTGGGTTTGAGAGTAGTTTTAAAGTCACTGACATCCTATCCTCTCCCCTGGCCTGTGGCTGTTGCTTTGGAACACAATTGACACTCAGTATAAATTTCTAGAATTTAACACATTTAAAATTCATATGTGAATCTGTATTTGATAAAAAGATATGGTAGGAGGCACATGGATATCTATTAAATAAAAATGGATTTAATTTTGAAAATTAAAAAGAAATACCCCAAATATATTTCCAGACACTATCCTGAGGTAACATGTGAACTTACTTACTAGTTACATATAACTTGAGATGTTATAAATTAACATCTACTAAGCATGTTCTATATTCCTAGTTCTGTAAATTACAAGTTTAAGCCTTACAGTCCTTTCATTCTTAGCTATATTACCATTCTATGTTTTACTACTTGAAGAAGCCAAGCAAATTGCTCCAATTTACATAGGACATAGGTGATATTTCTAGGATGCGCAGTCCCCTCCCCTCCCTTCCTTCTTTTCTTTCTTTTTCCTTCTTTCCTTCCTTCCTTCCTTCTTTCCTTCCTTTTGAATCAGGATTTCCCTATATAGCTATGGTAGCCTGGAACACACTGTGTAGACCAGGCTCAGCTGGTACTTAAAGAGATCTGTCTGCCTCTGCCTCTCAAGGTCTTAGATGAAAGTCTGTAGTCAACAAAAACAATGATGAGAAAGGGGCTTGTATTCATTGCAGACCTTCACTGGCATCCCATTTCTTTCTCTGGCCTGCTTTAACTGAATCAGTTTATGGAAAGTTGGCTGTATAAGAGAAAGGAAGAGCTGCCTGTGTTAAATGAGGAAGCTGCCTTTTCTGTTCCTGCTCAGTGGGGCAGTGAATCTTTAGTTCCCATACCTTGTTCTGAACACACACACAAGAGATAGATAGATAGGTAGATAGATAGATAGATAGATAGATAGATAGATAGATAGATGAGAGAGAGAGAGAGAGAGAGAGAGAGAGAGAGAGAGAGAGAGAGAGAGAGGCATAGGCCTGCTCAATATGTTTATGTTTCCTTTATGTTCTTTACAGTGTGTTACATGTTTTACTCATCCTTTACTTTCTAAAAGGCACCTGCATTGAGAAAGACATGCATTTCCAACCGCATAATCTCTATAAATACAGAATGTATTGTAATCTTGCATTGTTTTTTTTTTTCATGGTGATAGCCTTTAATAAAGAAATTTTGTCAGTAACTAGGTATACTTATAAAAATATTTATATTATTATTTAAATAATAGTAACAATGTTGATAGAAATACCAAGTACTAGACTAAATGGTATATCTGATACAACTGTCACAGCTATATTACTTAATAATAAAATTAGTACCTTAGATGCACATTCAGGAGTCCACTTTGATAGCTATAAATATCATCACTGATCCTTACAGACATATAAGTTAAAGATATCAAATTCAAAACTGTGTGTAAGCAGTTTGGATTTCTTGGTACAGCATCTGACATTGGAGAGCAGACCAGGCTAAGCGTTTAAAGATTGTTCTTAGACACTAAAGGGAGGGAGGAAGGAAAGGAGCGAAGTGGGAGGGGGACAGAGGTTGTGAGGGCAAGGAGACAGCCCACTCTTCCAAAGGCAATCGTTTATAGCTGGATTGCTGGTGATTTTTACAAAAAAAGGGAGGGGGGGGAGTTCCAAAACAAGGGCAAGTGAGTCTCTACAGCAGGCAGAATTATGGCGTCAGTCTGCAGGCCATAAAGCTCTGAGATTTGTGAAAGCCTCTATATGGGCCTTGTAACTAACTGCTAGGTTTGACCAGCACTTCAGGCACACAAGTGACATCTGTTAGTCTCACTTATTCCTCTAGCATTGATACTAGTGTCAGCTCATTGAAGGAGTTCCACAAACATTTCCTGAATGATTGTTAGCCTTCCTACAAACTCGCGCCCCTCTTTTTCTTCCTCCAGCCCCCATTTATGATTTATAAACTCCTCCATTTCTTCATAGTGTATTTCTAGGTCTCAATTGTTGTATTCCCATAGTCCAAGCACAGAGCAGGTTGGCTGGGCCCAGGCTGAGTCAGTCCTCTGTCCCACACCCTTTGGGTGTGTTTGGCCTCTGAGCCAGCATCTGGCTTGAGCATGGCAGTGTTGAGTCATGCTGAGTCATGCTGAGGCTTAGGGCGTGTGGGGCCAGATGTTTTCAGCCTTGAGTGATGAGTGCTATCTGGGTCTCCAGCAGGAGGGCCACAGGGTAGGTGGCAAGAAACACAGAAGTTTGTTACCTGCAGAAAACATTGCCTCCTCCACCAGCATCATGGAGAAAAGGGAAACCTGACACACTGTGCGACATATCCTAGAGCATTTTATTTTCTGATTACAAGTGATTTCTCATCATCCTTACTAGATGTCATAACACTGCCCGTTCTTTGGAATCTAACACTCATAGAGTGTCATACCTAGAAGCAACAGAATCACACATTTTTAGCACACACACACACACACACACACACACACACACACACACACACACACACGAGTTTTGTTCATAAAATATGCAATAGTTAATCAAATGGTATTAAAATAGGTCGGGTCATTGGATCTATACTAGGTAGTTCCTAGATAAGTTCTCATCTCATGTACCCTGCATTCTAGCACAGAACCTTAGTTTAAGTTAAAATGGTGGTTGAGAGAAATTTTATCATTCTCACACTATTTTGAACATAAGAGGTATAAATATTTTATATAAATGTAAGAGCATGTAGAAGCCAATATATAAATAAATTGTTTAAAAAACTGTTAAAAAAAAAAAAAGAGGCACTCATCAGGGATGTAGAGATACCCAGAGAGAGAGAGACAGAGACAGAGACAGAGACAGAGACAGAGAGACAGAGACACAGAGATCAGAGAGAGACAGAGACACACAAAGAGAGAGAATGTCTGGGGTGCAAGTGCACATTTGGAGGAAGAAAAGGAAGCACCTGGACCTCCTTTGTTAATGTCGAGGCCACAGCCTCTGGACCAAAGGCCTTCACTGCACAGATACATTTCTTCTGATTATTCTGACATCACAAGGCTTTCTCTCCTCACAAAGAAAGTGTAAGCTTCTTCCAGCTAAAAAGTCATGGCTTCTAAGCCACTGATTTCCATCTGTGAGGCATATTGTTTGATGTTATTTTGGCTAAAAGTCTAATATGCAGACAAGTTCCAAAGATGGCTTCTAATTTCTCTAATTTCCCATCCAGTAGAACTTCCAAGGTGTTTCTGAGATCATGATTGTGATGACCACAGGCACGCATAGAGGTCAACACAATGTTACTGCTTAGTCAGCCTCAAAATCCTTACACTAGTACACACTCGAACTTATATATTAGTGTGCATTGGTGTGAGCAAGGATATGTGCACACATGGCAGCCATTCTGCAGTCATTGAGACTGCCCTTGTGCCAACAGTTCAGCTTTGGCTTTCATTCATTTCCCTCAGGGAAAGGAGAGCCATGGCCTGCAGAAGTCATGTGATATTCAAAACATCGCTAGGGCAGTCAACAGGAAACTGTCCCTTGTTACAGTTTCCTACTGGGCCAGTTCCTTAAGCACTAACTTTTTAAAATTATATATCAGAATTTTAAAAGACTACAGTTAAAAGTTTCTGGTCCTGAAGTCTGTTTAGCTCCTGCATAACAATCTAAGCCTGTCTTATGAGCTCTTTGTTCATTTGTTTTCTTTTTTAAGAAAGAAAACACAACTCAGTTTCTTGAAGTTTGAGAATCTAATTTATTTAATTCTTTGGCTCTTTGGGCTCATTAGTTATATAGTCATGGTATCACTGATAATTTTGATTGTAGCCTCACATTTATAACAATATGTATAAACGTATGTATATGTTATACAAAGCATAATTATCAGGCTTTCCCACACCAGATCCTAGAGCACTATGCCATAACCAATTCATGAAGGAGCAATGATGGAACACAGGAATCAGGAACCTGAACGCTTTGGCTCTCACCATCTCAGGGAGGCCCCAACCTTGACTCAGCACTGTGCATCTGTGGCCCTTATCTGCCCCTACAGTCTCTGACCTCACCCAGCTGTCACCAGCCCAAGTCCCTGAAGAAGAAAAATACCAGCTCTTTCTACTTTCATTTATTAGAATAAAATAAAAGGAAGCCATGAGCCCCTAGACAGATGAACATCAATAAAAAGGAAGAAGAAGGAAAAGGAGAAAAAAAGGAGGATATGGAGAGAAAATGTGTCTAGTGAGAAAAACAGGCCTGAGTGAGGCCAGAGTTTAGCAACATGTTCTCTCAGCATCTTGGTCTAGGGTCCTAACAAAGGAAAGCTTCTCCAATCATAGATGTCTTAGACTCAATTACCTGGAGGCTGAGATGACTTCCAGAATAACTCCTCTGCACTATGAATTTGAGATGAGAACAATCATTAAATATTGCCAACCTCAGGGACAACAATCTTAGGGTCCCAGTTTCTCATAATCCCCATTAGAGACCATCTTGCTAAGGGATGCTAATGGAGTCTGGCCATTGTCAGGTGGCTTTTAGTTAATCTCTGCTTACTTGGCCAATCTTTATATATCTATGTTTTTCCACAGAGATGTGAGTTTACAGTTCAGGAATTAGCCTAAGCTATAACTTCCACACAGGACACTGCAAATGCTGAAGAGGTATGCCTAGGCAAGATAAAGTATGTTTCATTTTTCTTAGATATCAAAAATCACCAAATTGAAGACAACCTTCGCTTTTCCACCTAGAAGTATAGATGGTCCCTAAACACACAGTAGGACCATTTCTATCATATTTAGACATGTAATTCTAACCTCTGCATATCAGCAGGGCCTTTGAGCCAACTTTACTTATAAATTATACAAACATTTAGTTAGTGTATATCTAAGAGGAGCTGCATTTGAATAAAGTTCACCAGCTACTAATTGACTTAATTAGGTAGCTAAAAACAAAGACCAAGGTGTCAACCGAAGTGCTGTAAACTGAAAGGGAAGACTAAAAACAAAAAATACTCACCCTTATGAGAGTGTCTGTCTTTTTGACTATGTCAGAGTGTTTTGATGGGTTTATAGAATACACAAGGTGAGATTATTTAACATAAAAAGACATGAGTTCTCCAGCATTTTCATCTTGAAAACAGGCAACTTTATTTACCCAAGGATTCAAATTAAAATGAAATACCAAAGAAGCCAAGAAAGCAAAGCAACCTTTTGGGAGAAAATAAAGTATTTATGACTTTTCTGGATTACCGGATTCAAATACGAGCTTTAAGTTCCATAGTTGGAAGAAACAGAATAACTGGCTGGCTGGGGTTTTCTATTTTTTCTTCCTAGTAAAAACCTCTCTTGGTGACTAAAGGCATACACATCTCTGCCTGGTTTGCTCAGTGCAGCTCCAGAGGTCACTCAAGCGGGTGTGCGTTCTTAACCAAAAAGGGACAGAAGTCACACTAAGAATGGGACATGGCTCTCCCTACAATTTCTCTGAAATCATGAGGCTGGTGTTTTAATTGTATCGGACATTGTCTATGGCATGTCCTTTTCTGCAGTGAATGAGGGAAAGTTTATAGACTTTCTGCAGGGATATCACCTTGATGCCATTAGTATAAAGTCATTCCTGGCTAATACATCACCTAATAGAATTATTCTATCCCATCTATTACTGTCTGGTAATACGAATGTAGGCATGCAATGGAAGCAGAATAAGTGACTGCTCCACAGTTGAGTGGAGAGTGGGATATGACTTTCTCACGTACTCTGGTGCCTTATATTTGACCATGTCCCCTGGAGGGGGAGACCTGGTGGCACTCAGAGGAAGGATAGCAGGTTACCAAGAAGAGACTTGATACCCTATGAGCATATACAGGGGAAGGAAGTCCTCCTCAGTCACAGTCATAGGGGAGGGGAGTAAGGGGAAAATGGGAGGGAGGGAGGAATGGGAGGATACAAGGGATGGGATAATCATTGAGATGTAACAAGAATAAATTAATAAAAAATTAAAAAAAAAAGAATTGCAAAATACTTTCTCCTGTTAAGAAACTCCATTCATAATTTTTCTATTTTAAAACTACTTATGGTGAAACAACTGTAGAACAACTAATTTTTTCTTGAATAATGCTAAAAACCTTGCATAGAAGAACCTATTTTACTACAACCATTGCATTTTCAATTTTACATACTAATAACATCTAAATAGCACAGCATTGTGATTCTTTCTTTAAAAAAATGTAGGCAGCCACAAGGGTTGATTCTGACTCCAGGGCTTTGTACAGGCAAACACTGTATCACTTGAGCCTGTCACACTTTGGCGATTTGAGATAAGGCTCTTGCTGTGTAACTTGGACTGAGAGCTAGCTACTCTTATCTGTTCAGTCTTAAACTTGAAGAATCAAACACCTTTCTCATCCTAGAATTCTGTTTTCCTAGGCTTTCTATCCTAGGCGACGTAATCTTACACTGGGCCCACAGAGAACTTTGAAAATGTCATGATATAGTTGTTATAAATATCCTTACCATCAGTCTGTATGATGTGGGTGTCATGGTAACAGTGGATCTACCACTTAATCCAATGTGTTCATGCGGAAGTGCATGCACCATTACACCAAAAGGGAACCATTTCAACGTATATGGTTACTACATTGACATTTTTGGCTATCCTATGAATATAATTTTGTGCACACTATTTAGTAGTTCACAGAATGCCAAATTATTCTGCTTCATGAAAACATAAGCTCACATCTATATCAGCCATGGTTTAGAATCTGTAACCCAAAAGATAACGTAGCATGAAAACTGAGAGTTGGGTGGAGATTCAGTGGTTTGTAATAATGCCAATTTAGGGAAACTTTAAATTAGATAAAACTTCTGCAGTCATAAGAGAAAGAAAAGTAGAGGCATTATCATGTGTCATAAGTGGTTATTATAGACATATGGAATTATATATATTTTTTTAATTTTTTATTAAGACATAATGGAATTATAAAAGTCGAGGCAAGTCAAAGGTTATAGAGAAAGCCTCTGGGTAAACTTGGAGCATGAAGCCTCGAGACATGGAATCCACACTGCTAAATGGAAAACAGGCAGTAACACTTGGGCCCCAGAATACAAATAAACAACTGGAAAAAAACAGAACTAAACTAAACAAAATTAAAACTGTTGGAAGAGAAACTCTTAGGATTATTAGGACCATAGGGAGCAGTACAGGAGGTAAAGGACAGAACTGTGTGCAGAACTGGCCAGGGGGTGGAACTTGGAAGGGCAACTAGATATGGCAATGTAGGAGAACTTCCTTGTAGATAGAAGGGCTGAACTGTGCACAATTCTGCAGCCTCCTTCCCCCAGTCACCACCAGTTCTCTCACCACACAGTTATATTACTTTCGTGACTTTGTTCCTTCATTTAAATAAAAGGTGGATAATGATAACTGTATTACTATTACCAGATGCAGATAAAATAGGATGGCATAGAAACTATTGCGCATGGATGCAATTAAACACACACAAATGGTAGGCTTCTAATTTCAAGCACAACATGTAAGAGCTAACAGTAATCCCGAGAAGGGAGTAGAAATCAAGGACGCTGGTGAACCGAACCTTTGGCTATAAAGAATGCTGATTATCCACAGATGTTTCTTAAGGTGATTATTGTGTCAATTCCCTTAGACCCCGGTTGGATCACAAGGCCTAGTTTAAAGTCATTTCAGTTTCTCCTAAAAGCTGAGAAATAATCATATGGGAATATGCAAGGGAAACAGCCTGAACAATATTTCTAAAGGATCTAACGCCTCAGAGGATTCTCTAGAATTGTAGATCATGAACTTGTTCTGTCTATTTTCTCTACAGTGTCACTCTCTGATGTTGTATTTTGGAACTGGTCCCATTGTCAATCCTTTGCTACTCTATTCACCTGCTAAGTGCAAACATCTATGATGCTTCTCTACTTGAGCAACACATACGAAAGGTATAGTTATAATCTACGCATCCTAAGACAAAGAGAACCAGATGTCATGAATGCGGATGCTTCTTGAAATTTTCTCCTGTAGTGCTTTAAACTGCTTTCTCTGTGCCTTTGTTGGGAAATATAATGAGAGAGATGAGTGTGCTACATTGGAAATTTATATAGGGACAATGAAAAATGAAAAGAGAATAAGTAAAAAAAAAAAGTGTTTTGCTGAAGGAGGAGCCAAGAAGAAAGAATGCCTCCATATCTATAATGTATTATCATAAACTCAGTGTACAGTTACTACTGACCCTCCCATGTCCTGGCTCCACCCATTAGAACCACAGGTCAAGCTGACCAATGGCTTCAACGTATTGTGCAGAACAAAGGTCCAGAACGTCTTCTGTGAAGGATAAAAGGCCACCATTTCTAGCAGCAGCATGTACTTGCTTCTGACACTCCTGTGATCACTAGCAAGTTCCCAGACCTGACATCATGGTGAACTTTACTGCTGAGGAAAAGACCGTCATCAATGGCCTATGGAGTAAGGTGAACGTTGAAGATGTTGGTGGTGAAGCCTTGGGAAGGTAAGAATTGGTTGTTGATTTATCTGGGAGAACGGTAAATAGTATTTTTGGACAACTAGGCAGGATAGTCAGGAATTCAGAGGATCCCTAATTTTTCCACTTACTTTTCGCCATTTCTCAGGCTTCTTGTTGTGTACCCATGGACCCAGAGATTCTTTGACAGCTTCGGGAACTTGTCCTCTCCCTCTGCCATAATGGGCAACCCGAGGGTCAAAGCCCATGGCAAGAAGGTGCTGACTTCTCTTGGAGAAGCCATTAAGAACCTAGACAACCTGAAGTCTGCCTTGGCTAAGCTCAGCGAGCTGCACTGTGACAAGCTCCATGTGGACCCTGAGAACTTCAAGGTGAGTCCAGGGCAAGCTCAGAAATTCATTTTGTATTTGTCTTGGGGACAAAGGTGGAAGCTGAGCATATGACTGATGGTGATGACAACATAGATCTCAAAATACACTGGTCTAGGCAGGATGACAGTGAAGGGCTGTAAGAAGCCTAAATTAGTTTGCAGGCAGTTACAAAAATTTGTCACAGTAGAGTTTTGTTGTACTTATCATGGAGAGTAATATGAAAGCATAGCAGATCTGTGCAAGAAGGAATAGAATCTGGAGAAAATAAGTATTTTCCCTTTCTGTAGGTCATAATGATTGCTGTTAAAGAAAAGATTTGAGAGGCAATTTGATGAAGTAATTTCTCTATTAACATTATAAAAATATATTTAATTCCCCAGTGAATATCACGACAAATAGAGGCTTGTTTCTATATTGGTGGTCGTTTTAAAGCACCACCAAGAGCAGTTATAGCACAGAAATTATGTATTTAAAGATATTACACAATTGGTGAATGAGGAAAGTAACAAGGAAGGCAAATAAATATGATGGGAAGACAAGGTGTGAGAATTCAGGCAGGACAGTGGTGAGTGGGAAGTCAGAGGTATGATGGAGGTATTGACCGAGGAAGAACTGTTGCTGAATGTGTTAAACAGTATAGGTTGAAAACATTTCTTTGTTTTTTATGCCTATTATTTCTGATTCTTCATTTAACATACCAATCTGTTTCTTTTGCCCTTTAACAGCTCTTGGGTAACGTGTTGGTGATTGTTCTGGCTAGTCACTTTGGCAAGGAATTCACACCTGAGGTGCAGGCTGCTTGCCAGAAGCTGGTGGCTGGGGTGGCCACTGCTCTGTCCCACAAGTATCACTGAGCCCTCTCTCTAGCTGTCCAGAAATCTTGTGTGTCCCCACTGCCCTCTTTCTGCACATGAGTACTTAAATGATCCTTGAAAGCACAAAATGTTTAATAAAAATCATTCTTCCCAGTAATCAAAAAAGTCCTTTTGTCTTGTCTGTTTTTTACTTTTATGTTAATGGAAAAACATATGACGTGCTTGTGGGATAGGAAAAGCACAGGAAGACACATGAGTTTATCTGAAATCATAAGGGACTCCAGAGAGGAAAGTAGGTGCCATGGGAGGCTTCCACTGACCCAGGGAGAGTCTAAAGGTGGGGAAAAATTGTCAAAAAGGAGAATAACGAGTTAAGTTAGTGGAGAAAAAACAGTGTATAGAACATATAAAAGCTTACTGTAAAGGGTGAAAAAAAAAGGTCTATAAGTGATATTTCATAGCAGGTTGTAACATCTGTTTCCATTAAGAAAAGTCTTTAACCCAAGATCTAAGACAGAATTAATATTTTAAAATATTTAATGAATATTTTCTTCTATAAAGATTTTTTGGCTAATCAATTAGTCTACTTTTCCCTGGGGAAGACGATTGCTTTAGCTCTCAGCATCCCTTAGTTGCCTGCAATTCTGAGGTCTCATGGGCTTTTTCCATCCAAGCTAATACGTCTCACAGTAAACTCTCTGATCCTTTGGCTCTTACAGTCTTTGACTGCTCTTCTGAAGTGTTCCCTGAGCCTTAGTGGGAATGTTTTGTAGACATATTCGCTGGAACTGGGCTCCACAGCTCTACAGTTTGATTGGTTGTGGATTTCTGTAGTGGTTTTCATCTACAGGAAACAGTGTTCTGAATGGGAGGAGAAGACAATAATAACATATTCATACATGTATGCAATGACAATAAATGGCGAAGAAGACAGACATTTGAAAGGAGCAAGCAGGACATATAGAAGGGTTTGGTGGGAGGAAACAGAAGGGAGATGTGCTGTAGATATATTAACATTTCAAAACAATTCTTAAAAGATTCATTATTTTAAGTTTTAGCAGTCTGTGTGTACGTGTGTATTTGTGTTTGTATATGTGAAAAGAGGTGCTCCTGGGCGCCTGAGCTATTTTCTCCCCTAGACCTAGAGTTCAGGTGGTAATTTGGTAGTGTTGGCAGATCCGTATACATTACTGCCCTCTCACAAATGGCTTATGTTAAAGACAATGTTGGTTTTCTCTCAGACTGTATTTTCTATACTGACATACCAATAAAAATTCTTCCCACCACTATATAGAAAGAGGAAAAAAAACTGTTAGAGCTGTTAGTAGAAAGTCAAAACTAGGGATGATTTTCCTAGTTTGTAATTCTGTCCCAGCTGGGGCAATGTAGGTAGATTGTTACCGGATGGAAATATTCCTTCCACTTTAAGTTATTCTAAAACCACACAAAAAGCAAAGACAGAATCCAGTTTAAGCGAACTGAAAGATCAGTCACTTAGCCTTCTCATGACTTAACTTGCCAAGAGAAGAGGGAGGCTGAGATCACACCCTGCATTACCAGGAGCTACACTTATCCCGTGGGAACGCTCCTGGTTTAGTGATTGACTATATAATACGTTTACAGGGGGGAAAATGGTATCTTTACATAAAGGAGATTGCTCTATTTTGAGGTATGATGGAGCAAATGTAGAGACACTGCACTATAACACAACAATCTATTCCTACTCAGAAACTGAAATGTAGTGAAAACTGCTTTCCCAGGTATGGTGGCTAGGAAGATCAGGGCCTAAAACAACAGAAATTGCATCCAATGGCTTGTGTACCACTTCTTTGTTATACAATGACTCATGAGTAAGACACATACTTCTGTCACTCTGGTCCTGAGTCCCATGCCTCAAAAGAGCCTCATATCATTCTCTCTGGGGTGTTCTCATGTTGTCCTCTGCTTCAACTCTAACCTACTGGCCTTTCTCAGTCTAGAGGCAAAAAACGAAAGAGTGTGAAAGACATCCTTGCAAGTCTCCTGCTGGGTCCAAGCAAAAGCGAAGAAAGAAAGAAAAAGTAAATGCTATGAAAACTGCAATAGGAGGGTCTCCCTCCAAGAGTCAGGGGCCTACTGGACACTATCTTAGAGGGAATGCTATCTACACCTTACCCCACTGGACCCCACCCCTGTCTTGCCCAGCCTCTCTTGACCAATAGCCTCAGAGTCCTTGTGAGGGCGGAAGGGGTGCAAGGTCCAGGGTGAAGGATAAAAGGCCAGGCCAGGCCTCCCAGCACTTGAGCACACTTGCTTCTACGCACCTGAGCTCATCTCCGAGCCTTTAGACCTCTCACCATGGTTCACTTCACAGCTGAGGAGAAGGCGGCTATCACAAGCATTTGGAATAAAGTGGATTTAGAAAAGGCTGGAGGAGAAACCCTGGGAAGGTAGGATCTGAGACCCAGACTGGGGAAGAATGGAGGGAAACTGCATGACAGAATTCTCCAGGCTTTCTACAGGGGTTTGTGACCGATTCTGATTTTTTAACTGCCAATGTCTTGTGTCTTAGGCTCCTGATTGTCTACCCATGGACTCAGAGGTTCTTTGACAAGTTTGGAAACCTCTCTTCTGCTCAAGCCATCATGGGCAACCCCAGGATCAGAGCCCACGGCAAGAAAGTGCTCACGTCCCTGGGCTTGGCCGTTAAGAACATGGACAACCTCAAGGAGGCCTTTGCTCCTCTGAGTGAGCTGCACTGTGACAAGCTTCATGTGGACCCTGAGAACTTCAAGGTCAGTTCTGTCTTCAATGTAAATTTGAAAGTTAATACCTTGTTCGGTTATGCCGGCCAACATCTTACGATATGTGGGCCCAGATCTCGTGTTAGTTAATTGCTAGAAACTTCTCCAATAAATTTTTTCTTGTCCAAGTTTTCAGACACATTTGGTATCTCAGAATGTAACTTAGTTGGTGGAGGCATGAGACAGGATCACTATGAAAAGACAAAAAGGAGCAGACTTTTATAATTGCTATAGAATCCTCTCCACATTGTAATATTTTCTTATTATTATTATAGAAATTAGCACATACATTTAAGTAGAAATAACATTTGAAGTTGATATTTTGTTCTAGAAAAGGAGAAATACCTTAGTTATGTGGATTCTAATGGTTGATACCTCAGGAAATATATGAGAGAAAACTGGAAAAATTTTCTATTTGATAAACTTTATAAAATATGTTTATAGTACTAATGAGCAATATCATAAGTAGTGTCTGCTTCCTTCATTGTTGGAGACTTAAACTCCAGTAAGCATATCATTGCAATTTATTAGAGCCGGGCTATTTGTGAATGAAAAAAAGAGCAAGAGACAAAAATGGCAGGAGCAGAAGCAGGCAGGAGAGCACTTAATGGGGGCAAGGAGGGGATTTGAACAGTAAAATCGAACCAACCTCCTCATTAGTGTACACAGGTAGTTTGGGATTGGAGTCTTCAAGGAAGAGAATTTTAAAATACTATTATTCATGTAAATTCTTTTCTGTATCTGCTTTTCTCATATTTTGTATCTTTCTGTGTTTCTTTCCACAGCTCCTGGGTAACGTGCTGGTGATTGTTCTCTCCTCTTACTTCGGCAAGGAATTCACAGCAGAGGTGCAGGCTGCCTGGCAGAAGCTGGTGGCTGGGGTAGCCAATGCTCTGTCCCACAAGTACCACTGACCTCCTTCCCTGATGGCTACCTTTCTGTGTCCCCCCTAGCCACATCCTACACAAGGTCACTCACTGTGCTGGCATCTGAAAGCAGAGCTTCTGCTTAATAAAGTTCATTCTCTTCAGTAATCCAAGAGTCATATCTTGTCATGTCTGTTTCTTTTCTGGTAGAGAAATAAGATTGAAGGGTTCATGGTGGGATGGAGACACAGAAGGACACCTCAGTTTCTTTGAAAATTTCAGGAGAAGAAGGTAGATTTTAAGGGATTTTTCTAGGGCATCAGGGAGGATGAAAAGTTGGGGAATATTCTCATGTAGAAAAGCAAAGGGTTAATTCTCTGGAAAAGGAACTGTAAGGCTTTTGCTAAAACTTAGCGTAGAGGGCAAAGAAAAGCATGACAAGTGATAACCTGCAGGTTGTGATATGTGTCACTTAATTAATATAAACCTTTAGGAAGGGCTAAGCTGAGATAATTCCTTTACCCTACTCGGGATTTTTATTTTTTAAAAAGGACGTATTTTTATTTTTAATCAAGGGTCTCTGTGTGTGCCTGTGTTTGGGTTTGTGCATGCAAGCACAAGAGTCTATAGAGGTCAGAAACTTCACCTCCCACTGGAACTGGGTTTTCAGATGGGGGTGGGCTGCCTGCCATGGGCACTCAGAACTGAACTCAGGGCCTTTGAGAGTAGCATTTGCTCTTAAGCAGTGAGTCATCATCTCTCCAACTGTAAATGCACATTTCCAGCAGATACTTTATCAGTTACTCACTGAGACTGAATGTAGGAAAAGAAACAAGTTGATAGATACCAGTAAACATTTAAGAAAAGGTTTCAATAAAACCCCTACAGCAGGGTGGTTTTTTGAAGGAGTTCATTGTCTCGATGAGGAGTAAAAGCTAAGAGATGCTTCAGTATAATTTTCTGCAGGACTGTAGGAGCAATGCCATGATGACAAGGAAGAATGTAAGTGGAACCTTCTCATATTAGGTGGAGATGACATGGAAAGTCTACATGAATGTGAAAAACTCCTATGATCTAAAGTCAGTGAACTAGATCTTGATTTGTAAAGAACTGGAGATGTTGAAGGGGTAAAACACTGGCAAAACTAGACAGTAGGAACCCTGATTATAAAAATTTCAGTTTTAATACCTTATTAGGTAGTGAGCAATAACACCCACCTGGGGACACCTGCTTATCACTCCACTACTTGAAAAGCTAGGCAAAGTGTCACAATATCGAGGATTGCCTGAGCTACAGAGTGAGTTCAAGGCCAACCTAAGATCTTAGCTGCCTCAGAATAAATAATAAAAACCTGGTGTGAATATAGGGGGAGGTAATCCCCCTCAGGAACAGTCATAGGGGAGGGGAATAATGGGAAAATGGAAGGGAGGGAAGAATGGGAGGATACAAGGGATGGGATAAACATTGAGATGTAACAAGAATAAATTAATTAAAAAAAAGTGAAAAAAAAAAAAACCTGGTCTGAATAAATGGGATTATTGAGAAAAATGTTCCTCTTATGAATCCAAAATTAATTTAAATGCTTAGGAACCAAATGTCACAGTGATATAAAAGTTTAAAATGAAAAGGTAAAACAAGACATGCAACCAATGGTGATGACCAAAAGTGGAGGCAGGAGACATGGTGTTAGATTTACTAGAATATACGAGAAGAAAGCAGGAGGCAGTGGGGGATGAGATCACAAATCCTGAGTGGATATAAGTACAAAAAGTGTACATGGATTGGGGTACTCATGTAGGGTATCACACTTGAGAGAGTTACAGTTTCTCAACGACATTCAAGCTCCAAGCCAATCCCATGTCAAGGCTTGGCGTCTTTAAATGGTAGAACTAAGAGACCCACAACACGGCTAACATAATATTTGCCCCACTCTTGACTCCATAGATTGGTCAGAGTATGACCAATTTTAAAAAATTGTCTTTGTCCACTTTAAGGATGAGGGGAACAATAATAATTCTTGTAGTTTCAGGCTATCAACAGCAATGGTCTTGCCAGCCTTTCAACATAGCAAGAAATAGGAAAAAACCCCACAGGCCTTGTATACACTACTCAAAGTGGTTTTCCCTGGGCCCATCAATAGATGAGACAATGCCCACTTTCATCAATTTCCTTTTCTCTTTCTTACTATCACTAATATTTTGGCTGTAGATAACACCAGATGAAGGGTCGTAAGTGCAGTGGTGGGGAAAAAAGTACATTCACCACCTGTTTGAGAGCTAGATATGCCTGTAACTAGTCCAGAATAAAGAAAGAAAAAGCCCAAGATAACTAAAAAATAATTCTTCATATATACGCACACATATTTACATGTACAGATCAGGATGATGAAAGACTTTTGTCCTTTTTTTTTTCCAAGTCAAGGTCACATTCCGTTACCTTGGTGGCCTAGAATTTACTACACTGACTGCACTGGCCTCAAATTCACAGAGATGTGGCTGCCTCCTTTTCCTGAGTGCTGCAATTAAAGACACATGCAATCGTGTAGCTGATGATAGCCAGTATAAAATTACAATAAAAATGAATTGTGAGAAATAATAAATATCTGGAATAGTATTCGATCAGAAATGAGCAGTATTTAGAGTTTATGTTGTTACCGCCTCTCTTCTCTACCATGGAAGACGAGTTCCTTGCTTTAGGTAGACAATGTTCAGGGTAGCAACATGCCCACCACGGCCCACTTTGTAATTTACGTACTCAAAGTGCATGCACATTGTCATTTTAGTGTCACACAAGTATTCATTTTCTCCCCTTCAGAATACTGGATTTGCTATTATAGTATTTTTCTCCAGTATCTTTCTATGACAGGTTATTTCTAGTCATTCTGAACACAGAAAAGTTAATTCCTCATTACAGAGAGAAAGTGATTCCCACACCACCATGCCCTATCCTCATGAATCTCTGTTGTTGATCTTCTTCCTAGGAATAATATGTAGACTACCTTTTTAGTTTAGTTTACTTACTTATCTCTGTGTCTTCCATCTCCTAGTGAATGAGCCTAGAGAAGAGTTTTATTCTGTCAATTATATACTATAAATCCCAGAGCTGGTAATAACTATGACGTAGTTATGAAGCAAATAACCATTGAGTGAATGTTTGCTGTTATATGAAGTAGCTGTCATAAAGAAACTCTCCGGATTCTGATTCAACAAGATGTGGGGAATATGGAGGGTGTATCAACAGACATGAACTACTTAAGAGAACTTCGTAGGAAACTGCCGGAGAAGTCTGAGTACAGCAATGATTACAGACGATTCCCAAATGAATATTTAGGCTTCTTGAATGATAGTGGTTTCTTTTCATTTTTTTCAGATAAGGAGAGTCTGCTCTGAGCAACTGAGACTGACTGGTTAAGGTATTTGAAAGCTTAGACTCAGGATTCTCAGGCATCCTCCAAGATGAGAGCATGGAAACAGAAGGTAAAGGAATATATATGTACATATCTGCCAAATCGCAAATGACTTCTGTGTCAAAGAACAGAGTTGGTTCTTGCTCGCATGCTGTGCTTTTCTACTGCCACACCAATACAAATTTTTATTAAACATTACCATGAAAACCCATAACACTGTTAAAGCTGCCAGCAGAAAGTCTCTACTAAGAATGAAGTTTCTTATGTGTAATTCTGTCTTGGCTGTGACAATGTATGTGGACTATTACTAGGTGGAAATATTCCCCGATACTTCAGAGTTATTTTACAAACACATAAAATGCGAAAGCAGAGGAAACATGAAAGATCAGTTATTTAGCATTTTCAGGACTTAAACCTGTCCTGAGCATAGAAAAGGCTAAACACACACTCTTTCCACTAGGCAGCTACACTTATCCAGTGGGGCTGCCAATTGTCTGGTTAATGACACAGTGTATTCACATGGTGGAAATGCTACCTTTACACACAGGAGAGTGTTCTATTTTAGAGACATGCTGTAGTACACCACCACAATGTATTCCTACTCAGAAACTGAAATGTAATGAAAACTGCTTTCCCAGGTATGGTGGGACTAAGAAGATCAGGGCCTAAAACTACAAAAAATCCATCCAATGGCTCGTGAGTAAGACACATACTTCTGTCACTCTGGTCCTGGTTCCCATGCCTCAAAAGAGCCTCATATCATACTCTCTGAGGTGTTCTCATGTTGGCCTGTGTTCAGCTCTAATCTACTGGCCCTTCTCAGTCTAGAGGCAAAAATGAAAGAGTGTGAAAGACATCCTTGCAAGTCTCCTGCTGGGTCCAAGCAAAAGCAAAGAAAGAAAGGAAAAGTAAATGCTATGAAAACTGCAATAGGAGGGTCTCCCTCCAAGAGTCAGGGGCCTACTGGACACTATCTTAGAGGGAATGCTATCTACACCTTACCCCACTGGACCCCACCCCTGTCTTGCCCAGCCTCTCTTGACCAATAGCCTCAGAGTCCTTGTGAGGGGGGAAGGGGTGCAAGGTCCAGGGTGAAGGATAAAAGGCCAGGCCAGGCCTCCCAGCACTTGAGCACACTTGCTTCTACGCACCTGAGCTCACCTCCGAGCCTCTAGACCTCTCACCATGGTTCACTTCACAGCTGAGGAGAAGGCGGCTATCACAAGCATTTGGAATAAAGTGGATTTAGAAAAGGCCGGAGGAGAAACCCTGGGAAGGTAGGATCTGAGACCCAGACTGGGGAAGAATGGAGGGAAACTGCATGACAGAATTCTCCAGGCTTTCTACAGGGGTTTGTGACTGATTCTGATTTTTTAACTGCCAATGTCTTGTGTCTTAGGCTCCTGATTGTCTACCCATGGACTCAGAGGTTCTTTGACAAGTTTGGAAACCTCTCTTCTGCTCAAGCCATCATGGGCAACCCCAGGATCAGAGCCCACGGCAAGAAAGTGCTCACGTCCCTGGGCTTGGCCGTTAAGAACATGGACAACCTCAAGGAGGCCTTTGCTCCTCTGAGTGAGCTGCACTGTGACAAGCTTCATGTGGACCCTGAGAACTTCAAGGTCAGTACAGAACGTGCTCATGTGCTCATTATGAATTTCACTAGGGAAAATACGGGAGTCGATAGTGATTTGTAATGCCTTTACACATGCTAGACTCCATTTGTCAATAAAAAAGTAAATAGACTCCATTACTATCAGTAAATAAGTACTAGAAGTCTAAACTAACATTTATCTGTACAAAATTGTAGAGGACAGGATTTAGATGCAGAGTAGATTGCACTACCAGCATGGCTGAGGTCTTGGCCTTGATTCCTAGCATTGGGAAGCAAAGGGCTGAAATATGGGAATTTTTAAAAGAAGTGTGTTATTAGAATGTAGTAGATCTGTGCAAGAAAAAATAACTTGAATTTGATATCTTGTCATTAGGAAGGAAAATACTCAATTGGTTTCTAATGATTGATCTTTTAGAGAAAATACAATGGAAAATCGAATATATATATATGCATATATATATATATAATTTTGACAAACTTTCTAAATATTTTGCATTCCTACTGAGCACTGACATACTAGGAGGCTTCTTTCTCATTGGTGGGATTCTTGAATCTACTAAGCATCTATTGTACTGCAATTTCATGTTATTTAGATCAGGCCATTGGTGAGTGAGACTGGGAGAAAGCATGGCAGGAGGTAAAAAGGGCAGGATGAGGAACAGTGCATATATAGCCAGGTGAGTTGTGTGTGAGTACAAGAGGAGTCTAGCAATTTGGTTTTCAAGTGTGTCACAGGTGAAGTGATAGGACACAGGAATCCTCAAAGAATGTAATTTTTACATGTAGTGCTTTGTAACTACTACCTATCTCTCCTATGTGCCATTTATTACAGCTCCTGGGTAACATGCTGGTGGTTGTCCTTTCTACTCATTTTGCCGAAGAATTCACTCCTGAGGTGCAGGCTGCCTGGCAGAAGCTGGTGACTGGTGTAGCCAATGCTCTCTCCCACAAGTACCATTAAACTCCCATCCAGTAGACCAGCAATTCCGTGTTTTTCTTGTTCCCTCTTTGAGCACCTGAGACCTGGATTAGGTCCTGAGAGCACAGGTTTTGTTTAATAAAATTGATTCTCAATAATCTAACATTGACCTCTTTGTTTGGCTTTTTTTCTTCTATGTCAAATAAAGATCTTGGTGGGCTGATGGGTGGGGAAAGACAGAAGAAACCAGAAGGGCTCTGCAGATAAACATAGGAGGCAAGGATACATTATGGGGAAAAGGCAAGGCTCAAGGAGGCTGAAAAGATGAAGAAGAATTCTCCAGCAAGAGAAAAAAGGGTTCCTTGAGCACATTGTAGAGTACAACATATTTATTGTCCAAGGTAAAAACTCAGGCAACAAGTGGCTAGGTGGAAAGAAGACTGGGGAGACGTGCTAAATTTTTTCTTAAATTTTGCTTTATGTGCATGAGTGTTTTGCCTGCATGCTTATGTGTGCACTCCATATGTGAAGTGCCTATGCAGGCCACAATGGAGCATCACATTCCCTGGAACTGGAGGTACAGCCAGTTGTAAACTGCCATGTGGGTACTGGGGATTGAAGTCTGGGCCTTTGAAAGAGCTTTTAAGTGCTGAGCCCTCTCTCTAGTTCCAAGACATGCTGGAGATTTTTACAACCTTATGTATCTAAAACATGTGCTAGAAGTATTATTTTTAATTAATTATATGTTTGAAGGAACTAGCTTATAAGTTGTGAGGCTGATATATTAAAGTAAAGGGGGAAATTTGAGTGATATGTGAGAACTTTCCTGAAAAAGTTACAGGAATTACTGAAGCTACAATTTACTTTTAGTTTTGTGTGAGGGTTTCTTTACTGGCATGATGAAGAATGAGGTCTATGGCCTTCAGGATTCTGGGACTTATAATACGGTGATTGTTGGTTATACTTAGGAGAGGAATGGTAAAGTTCGGGATCATTTGAGAAAAAAGAGGATTTCATATATGTGAAGACTACATGATTATGAAAAGGCTCCAGGTCTCTACCTACTGAAGGAAACTCTGGTATCTGGAATAAAGACTAATCAATACAGAGGACAGTAGAGCATGGGTCAACTGTTCGCTGAGAATGAAAACATAACCTAAGATGAAGTTGCTGGAGATAGTAACCACAATACTTAGGAAGCTGAGGCACTGTAGCTAGTTGAAGCCATCCAGGGTCATGGAACAATGTCAAACCAGATCAGAGAAGTCACTGAGACCCAGTGGCACAATGAAAATGGAAAGAGGGGATGGAGATGTAGCTCACTGAGTGGGTGCTTGCCCGGAGGTACAAAGCCCAAGGTTCAATCCATAGCTATTCATATAGTACCAAAACATTGGGATACGTTTTTAGTAACTACAACTCTCCTCAGGGTAACTAAGCTGAGAATTGGGATAACTGAGACAGTAAACTTCTTGTATATATAAAATATATTTAAAATTGCAGACAGTGGACATCAAGGGAATATAATTGTTTAAACCTAGAAAGTAAAGTTGGGCAACCAACCTGTGAAGAATGGGCAAAGGGAGAATGAAGAAGACATGATGTCAGATTTACCGGGGAGAATGATTAGAAAGGCAAGAGGAGGATATTTGAAATAATCTAACCTTGGCTTACATAGCCACAGGAGGCCATGAAATGACCTGAGACCCTTGTGTCAAAGAATTTGCTTGAAAGAGTGCAGGATGCTCAGAGAGGTTTGACCTTCTTTCCTGAGTCAGTCTCACACGTAAATGCTTGTGTCTGCAAACACTGGAAGCTATAGTGTTGAACTGTGGCAAAAATAATTTCAGTTCTCCTTTCTTAAACTGCATAAACTGGTCAGTATTTGGCTTTCCTTTCCATCTCTGCCACAAAGATGAAGACTAATAATTCTTACATATTGAGACTAGGACATATCTGAGCATTATGCAATTTCAATGATGGTCTCAACAAAATACACGTGGGATCGCATTCCATTTAAAAATGATTTCACTAAGCTAGTAAGAATAATATCCATTTTTATTATTTTAATTCTCTTGCCTCCTTTGTTATTCTGGCTTGTCATGTCATTAGGTAAAGAATCTTGATGATGCAGTTATGTCAGAAGATAATGCTTTCTGAATTTAGAAAGGTCAGTCTATACACCTATGCTTTTCCAGTCAAATTTCTAAGCAACATAATTTTATAATTGTTTATAATTTGCTTATGCATAGATCATGATGACTATGAATGATCCACTTGGGACACAGCCAACAGAAGGGCACAGTCAACAGAGGGGTACAGATAGCAGAGATAGCAGAGGCCTGTGGGACTTCAGGAACATTCACGTCCCCCTGAGGCACAGCTGCCAGAGCCAACATTAAGGATAGCCAGAGGGCTAAAGGTCAGTGTAAGAACACATTCAACAAGAGCCAGGGTGATATGGCACCACCAGAGCTCAGCTGTTCTAATACAACCAGCCTTGGGCATCTTAACACAATCAAATCCCAAGAAGATGACCTTAACCCAACTTTATGAAGATGATTGAGTCTTTTAAAGAGGAAAGATAAATCCCTTGAAGTGATACAGGAAAATACAAATAGATAGAGGCTTTTAAAGAAGAAATGAATAAGCTGTTTAAAGAAATACAGGGGGAGGGGGAGGAAATACAGGAAAACACAAAACAGACAAAGAAAATGAACAAAATTCAACAAGACCTGAAAATGGAAGTAGAAACGAGAAATGAAAATCAAAACGACTCTGAGATCCCATCTTACACCCATCAAAATGGTCAAGATCAAAACCTCAAATGACAGCACATTTTTATGAGGATGTGCATCAAGGAGAACACTCCTTCATTGCTGGTGGCAGCGCAAACTTGCACAACCTCTGTGGAAATCAATCTGGAGATTTCTCAGAAAATGGGGACTAGGTCTACCCAAAGAAGTCAAGGAGGGCTCAAGGGAGGACACTTGAATCTCACTCATAAGAGAAAATAAAATAGACATCTGAAGTAGATCGAGGGAGGGAAATGAGTGGGAGAGAAGGGAGGGAGGGGAACAAGGGTGGGGAACAGGTATGGGGAAAGCAAGGGGTGCTGTGGTGGGAGAGGCCTGGGAGAGAATGGAACTCAGTGGGGGCCATCTCTGGGATAGGTGAGGCTCTCAAGAGTCTATGGGGATGACCTTAGCTGAGACTCCTAACAGGGGGTGTGTGGGGTGGGGGATGGGAGGGGTGTGGAGCCCTAAGTTGTCATCTCTTGCAGACAAGTAGGACTTCTATAAAACCTTCAACCCCAAATTTGTCTTGCCTACAAGAACTTTATGGATAAAGATGGATCAGAGATTGAGGGAATGGTAAATCAATGACTGGCCTAATTTGATACCCACCCCATGGAAGAAAGCTAACCCCTGACACTATTAATGATACTTTGCTATGCTTACAGACAGGATCCTAGCATGACTGTCTTCTGAGAGGCTTCATCCAGCAGCTGATGGAAACAGTTGTAGAGACTGACAGCCAAACAATAGGCTGAGATCAAGGAGTTTTGTGGAAGAGTGGGGGCAAGGACTTGGGAAGCCAGACAGGTCAAGGGCACCACAAGAAGACCCACATTGTAAACTAACCTGAGCCCTTGAAGGCTCAAAGAGACTCAACTAAGAACCAAAGAGCATTCATGGGCCCAACCTAGACCCCCTACACATATGTAGCAGATGTGCAGCATGGTCATCATATGGGTTCCCTTACAGTGAGAGCGGGGGTTGTCTCTAATGTTGTTGCCGGATTCTGCATCAATTGTATTGCCTGCCTCTGGATCCCTTTCTCCGAGCTGGACTTCCTTGCCTGGCCTCAGGGGGAAAGGATATATTTAAGCCTACTGTGACTTAAAGTGCAAGGGTGGCTTGGTACCCTTGGGCAAGGGGGTGCAGCTCCCCATCTCTGAGAAGGAGAAGGGGAAATAAATGGATGGGGAATGAAGGTGGAACTGGGAGGGGTTGGAGATCAGGCTGTGAAGTAATTAAGTAAAAATAATCACTCTTGGTGCCTCTCTGCCTTGCCATAATATACTATTTCTCTTTGGGATGATAAAACAGCCATTGCGTTGATATTTTGATGCATAAATGCAGTCATACAAGGCTGGGAGTGTCAGTGATCTAGGCCTTCTCTAGCTTCTTAAGGCCCTGGGCCAGATTCCCAATTTTTCAGCACAGAAATGCTAACTCTTTAACAGGCTTCTAAGGGAAAATCATAAAATAAAATAAGATAAAGCAAAAATGAACACATTGGAATTAGACAAAATAAACAGAAGGAAAAGAGCCCAAAGAAAAACTCAGAAAAAAAAAATAGAACAGCAACAAAACAAAACTTGGTAGGTCATATTTCTCTCAATACTTGGGGCAGGGAGCAGAACTGAAACAGGAAGTTTAGTTTGATAATCCTAGCTTCAATAGTGTCACACTAAATAATATATTTATTCCACCAACTAGGGAAATATTTTTGCACTTATATGGTACAAATGCTTATCATATCTTTATTGAACATCATAATAATGAGAAAAATAAAGATGAGTACATAAAAGAATATGATTTTTTTGTACTTCTGATTTGGAGTATTTCTGAGCACTGTGAGCATTTAATATATCATGAAAGGGAATAAATAGTGGCTCTGGAAAGCAGGGCTAGACGTTCTGGGGTGAAGAGTAAAAGGGCATGCCTTCCAGCACTTGAACATAGTTACTTCTAAACATCTAAGGCTATCTCCAAGCTCTTAGACCAGACATCACATTCATGTCACAGCTGAGGAGAGGGTTCTCACAAACTGATGGACAAAGGTGACTGTGAAAGGGCCTGGAGGAGATACTCTGGTAAGCTGTGAGTTCCAGGACTACGGAGAGAGTAAAGAAAACTACCTGGCTGGATTCCTGGACTCTTCTCAGTATGTAGGAGACATTCTCGCTTTTAATTCTAATGGTCCATTTCATGGTTGCTGCTTGTTTACTATTAGATCCAGAGGGGTTTTGGACAAGTTTGTAAACCTCCATTTCTTCCCCCATTCTCTGTTCTTGTTCCTCTCCACTCCTTCCTTTCTTCCTTCCCCTTCTTTCCTCCTGCAATGCAGATGGATGTGAGTTTGTCTATATTGTTGTTAATTGCCAAAAAGAATTTAAATATATTTGAATACCTATCTTTCAGTGTAACTTTATCCTGTTTTGTTTTGTTTTGTCTTTGTTTGTTTATTTCTTTGAGACAAGGTTTTGCTGTCTAACCTTTTTACTGTCCTGGAACTCACTCTGTAAACCTAGCTGGCCTTGAAATTACAGAGAGATGCCTGCATCTGCCTCCTGAGTGCTGGAATTAAAGGATTACATCACCACTGCCTGGCTTTACTTAAATTTTTTTAATTAAAAAAATTGAAGATTTCATACAAAAGCCCACATTGTAGTACATAAGTACCTCACTCCTACCGCTTGTTCTAACTTCAGCCATGCTCTCCTCCCCAAATTCATCATGACTTCTTTAATTATTTTTTATTACACATATATAGTCACATACTCTCTCTCTCTCTCTCTCTCTCTCTCTCTGTCTCTGTCTCTGTCTCTCTGTCTCCGTCTCTCTCCTTCTCTTTCTCCTCTCCCTCCCCTCCAAACCTAACCTATTGAGTTAATTTAGCATTGCTTATATGTACCAGTACATGTGCCTAGGGTTTACCTTTTGTAGTTGGGCAGCCTGAATGGGATTGTGTCCCTAGCAGAGACTGACTTTTTCCTCTCTTTACAGCTATTGCTCAATTGTCTTCACCTAAAAGTAGGACTTGGTGAAATTTCCCCTCTTCATTTTGGCATGTCAACTGGTGATGACATTGTGTCACGGTTACTCAGGCAATCGTCTTATTTAGAGTTCATGGACTTCCTTTTCCTGTTGTGTCTAGAGGCACTATCTCACAGTAAACATCCTGGTCCTCTGACTTCTACTTTCTGTGCCTTCTTCACTATGTTCCCTGACTCTTAAGTGTAGGGATTGAATTGTCGATACAACAGGTGGGGTTGGATACCCCCAAAGCTCTTAATCTCCACATTTTGAGGAATTGTGGATCTGTGTAAAAGTATTAATCTCTTGCAAAAAGATGTTTCTTTTTAAATAAGAGGTGAGAGCTATAATTATCTGTGAGTATAAGGATAAGTAAGTAGTTAGAATACATTTAGAAATTACATTAGTTTAGAAAATGGCAGCCGTAGATTGTCCTCTAGGGTCTATGACCTGTTCTGCCATGGGTAGTTGGTTATGTTTATAGAAGCAGGCATGGATTCCCTCCTATTGAGCAGGCATTACATCACTTAGACTACTGTTGGTTACCAGCAAGATAAAAGTGCTACAACTATACCATTGGTAGCTCTCTAGGTCAGTCATTTTTATGCTTATTGGCTTTACAGTTGGGTAGGACTCCCTTGGTCTACAGAGGATTACAGTTGGGTAGTTCCTCTCCTTGGTCAGTTTGCATCATGCTTTCCTATAGTGTCTATCCTTAGAGAAGAGTTCCAACTCAGTTCTTCTAAGTCCTGTGCCAGAGCATACAATGTCTTCAGCAACAAGAGTCACCTTCAAGTTCTTGGAAGCAATCAAGGGCAATGACAACAGCCTAGTTATTTTACAAGACTCTTGTATGCTCCAGATCAACAGCGCTAAGGAATGTTTCCCATGCCTTGCATGAGGTTTTAGTTAAAGAGTGTTTGGTTCTTGGGAAAATATACATATAACATATATGTGTTTATGTACAATTATCTGTATCTATCTATAGTCCAACTCTACATTTTTCTTTGGGGAATGAAGTTATGAGATAGTCTGTGTCTCTATTTTTCCTAAAGCTTTGTCCAGCTGAGTAAAATCAATCTGCTTTGTACTTCCTGTTTTTTCTACAACAGTGCCATAATTTTAAAGTTTCCTGCTTTGTGTATTTATCTTTCTCCAAAATGTCTCATCATAATCTATGTTCTCAAGTCTGTAAGCATACTTTAGCAAGTAACAGAGACATTTTTTATTATTTTTGTAGACATTATTTTTCAATAAAGGAAGACAAAATAAGAGTTTGTAATTTGGGGGGATTTTGCCAAAGAAAAAATAAAGATAAAATTTAGGCAAAATACTCAGGCACAGTAGTGCACACCTGTAATCCCAGCACTTGATGTGGCAGAGGCAGGCAGATCTCTGTGGGCTCGAGGCCAGCCTACAAAGTGAGTCCAGGACAGTCAAGGCTATAGAGAAACTGTCTCAAAACCCCCTCTCCCCAAATTTCTTTTTTCTATTTTTGCAAAATATGCATCCATTGCATTATTTATGGCACCGTTAAGACAAAAATTTCTAGAGACAAAGACTAACAAAGTCAATTGATTAAAAAAAAAAAAACTTTCACTTTTTATGTATAAAATGCCTGCATTCGAATTACATGCTAAGGTTTATCTCACAATATCAGGCTGAAGCCTGGATGAAGGAAGCCCTGGCTAAGGTTGTGGAAGGCACAGCTGAGTGGGATGAGGTTGGGAGACAACTAGAGTTAGAGCAAGGTTTCTAAGTCATGACACACGGGACCTCAGGATTCTCAGTTTTAGGGCCAGATGATTTGAACCGGGAAAGATGGATGTATCTTTGATTTACAAAGCAATAAACTTCTTTGATATCTTGGGAATGTATGCTCCAGGCTGGGCATAAAACGCAGGGCAGGGCCAGCTGTGCCCGCACTTGCCTCAGACACAGTTTATTCACTAGCAGCAACCCTTACGCCATGGTGCACTGACTGACAGTGAGAAGTTGGCTATAGGTAGCCTGTGGGACAAGGTGGACATGGGCAAAGTTGATGGTGACTCACTGAAGGGGTTGTATCAGACTGTATACGCAGGACAGATGGAAGCTTGGTCAGTGAAGAGAGAGCAGGCTGTCTGGCATGATCTGATTTTTCTCTGTCTTCTGGGCTGTGTGTTACCATTTTAGGCTAGTGATTCTTTTTCTCTATGAGCAAAGAGATTCCTTGACCATTTTTGGAGACTTTTCCTTCTGTACTGCTCCTGAGGGTAACCCCAAGGTGAAGGCCCATGGCAAGAAGGTTCTGAAATCCTTCAGTGGAGCCCTGAAACACCTGGACAAACTCAAGAGAGCCTTTTCCAGCCGGCATGAGCTGCACTGTGGCCAGTTCCCCATGGATCTGAGAACTTCAGGCTGAGCTGAGGGGAATGCTCTGCCTCTTCCTTCTCACTGCTTGTTTTCCCATTCGCTTTTTCCCCACATTCCTTTTTACTTTTCTGTATTTCACCATTTAATGTTTATCAGTCTTTTTTCAACTTTTCTTCACAAGTCTACATTTCCCTCTTTTGCATTGCTTTGTTTAATAAATCTCCTCCTCCCTCCCTCCCTGCCTCCTTCCCTCCCTCCCTCCCTGCCTCCTTCCCTCCCCTCTCCTCCCTCCCCCCCTCCCTCCCTCCCGCCTTTCCTCCCTCTTCACTCCCTTCCTCCCTCCCTCCCTCCTTTCCTTCCTTCCTCCCTCCCTCCCTCCTTTCCTTCCTTCCTCCCTCCTCCCTCCCTCACCCCCTCTTTCTCCCTCCCTCCCTTCTTCCATCATTCACCTTCAAATTCCCTTTGTAGAAGCACCTCCTAAATCATGCACACTGTCTCTCATCTACTGTATTTAAATTGGAAAACATTCTTCTATTTCTTCCATGACATGAGGCTTTGAGAGGCTTCTTAGGGAAAAGAGTTCATGCATCATACTTAAAATAAATAATAAGAATTTCATTCATTTAGGCATAGAAAATCCAAAGATAAGGAAAGAAAAGTGAATATCTGAGGATGAAAGGCACGAAAGGCACATTGGAGATGGATAACAGTAATTGCTAAAGGAGAGTCCACCATCAATCTAATCACTCAATTGAGTAGTAACAATGTATTATATGAAAACACAAATACATATACTTATCTTCTTTTTATTTTAGAAAAAGTACCTGACAATCCATGGAGTTGATACAATTCCTCAGAAGACTAGCTTGATTTCTGCTAACCATGTGTGTGTGCGTGTTCTTCCTCACAGCTCTTGGTTAACATGGTGGTGATGGTGCCATCTCTCTGTGTTGGCAAGTAATTCACTCCTGCAGTGCAGCCAGCTCTTCAGATGTTGGTGGCTATAGTGGTCACTGCTCTTGCTCACAAGTACACTAGGCTTTGGCTAATTTCTTCAAAATCACTGGAAGAATACTGGAGCATTGCCTACTACACTCAGGGAGATAATCCCACCTTGAAGGTATATACTACTTTCTTAGTGTTTTGGCTATTTGTATTTAGCAATCATGAAGAAAACATCTTTCTTATCTTGGTGAGTCTAAAATTCTGAATGTAAATCAATGTGTATCATATCTCATCATTATCAACTTAAAATATCTATCTAAACCTAAAAGCACCTTAACCCCTAAACAACTAAGCTTAATTGTGAAACTAAACTATCAGGTCTTCAACCCTATCATAGACTTGAGAAAGAATAAAATTAAATACCTGAGTGTCAGACACTCCAATAATTCTTGATTGTTTTGTGGTTCATCTTGCTGTATGTAGTTTATGTATGTGGAATAATACAAATATATGTGTAATAAAAATAGTTAATAAAAATTTTAAAAAAGTGCTATAGAGAGTTTGACAGAATAGGTAGGTCGAATAAAGCATATAGAGAAAATGGGAGTGGGAATCCTAGGATTTTTCTAGCTGTGATGAAACACAATGACCAAAACCAGCTAGGGGAGGAAGGCATTTATTTCATCTTAGTCCTCTCAAGTTTACACAATCATGAAAAGAAGAGAGGGAGACCTCAAGTCAGGAATCTGGAGGCAGGAACTAAAGCAGGGGCCATGGAGGAATGTTGCTTACCAGATTGCTCCTCATGACTCACAGCATCATGAACCACCTGCTCAGGGATGGCACCATCTTCCTGGGGCTGTGCCCACCAGCATCAGTTATTAATTCAGAAAATTCCCTGAAGGCTTGCCTACAGGTAATCTGACGGAGGCATTTTTTCTTTTTCTTTTAAAGATTTATTTATTTATTACATATACAGTGTTCAGCCTCCATGTATGCCTTCACACCAGAAGAAGAGGATACTGGATCTTTTTATATAGATGGTTGTGATTCACCTTGTGGTTACTGGGAATTGAACTCAGTTCCTCTGGAGGAGCAGCCAGTGCTCTTAACCTGTGAGCCATCTCTCCAATCCAAGGATTTTTTTTCCACTGAGATTTCTCTTCACAATTAACTACCATTTGTGTCAAGTTGACAAAACAACAACAACAACAATAACAACAAAAACAACCCAACCAGAGTTGGGGTAAGAATTTCAGTTAGGAAAACAAATCAGAATACAATACACTTAGTGGTCATCAGGCACAAAAACTGAAAGAAAGAAAGAATCAGTAAGTCACTGGTAGAATGCCTTTCTAACTTCCTCCCACTTGGCTCCAGGAACATTCCCAGATCACCACAGACAGAAACAGGCATCCCTATAATGTCTACTCAGAGACAATTGCTTCTCCTAATGGTCCCAAACACTGGATGGA